>NC_040020.1:38841904-38856964 GCF_000972845.2 Larimichthys crocea
TTTAAATTTTAGTTCCTTATCACTGTTTTTGTTTTGTTTTTTTTCAGTTAACAATCTATTTGTTTTCTCTGGTCTTTGTATCTCTGTTCCCACATCATGTGCTGTGTTACTGTTACAGTAACACAGCCACCAATTGTGCCAACAACTCTGTCACCGTGGGGCAGTTTAAACCCGCACATTTATTTTGTGACGAGAGATTACAAAGACAGAGAAACAAAATAGATGTTAACTGAAAAAAAACAAAAAAAACAGTGATATGACTTAAAATTAAAAGGTCAAGTATTGGACAGCTGATCACCCAATGACGGGTAAGATCCCCCTGAAACAACTTGGACAACCCTAAGGCAGGGACCAGTCACGATTACTTGCCCTTGTCGACCCACTGTGAGGCAGGCAACAGGTTGCGCGACAAACTCGTCACCGTTGCAGTTACACAGAATGTTGTGGTGACGGGAGTACAAAGGACAGAACCCCCAGAAAACAAATAGTGATGATGTTAACCTGAAAAAAACAAACAACAAAAAGTGATATGATCTAAAATTAAAAGGGTCAAGTATGGAAGGGCTGCATTCAACCATGGACGGGTAGAGGTCCCCCTGAAAAACTTTGGGACAACCTAAGGCAGGGACATCCACGATTACTTTGGTACCTTGTCGACACTTGTGAGTCAGCACATGTTGCGAAACTCTGTCCACCGTGCCAGTAACACAGCCACATTGATTTGTGACGGGGAGATACAAAGAGGAAAAGAACATAATAGATGTTACTGAAAAAACAAAAAAAAAAAAACAAGTGATATGACTAACGAAATAAAAGGTTCAAGTATGGACGGCTGAATTCACCAATGACGGGTAAGATCCCCCTGGAAAACTTTGGGACAACCTAAGGCAGGGACCAGTCACGGATTACTGACGCTTGTCGACCACTGTTTGATCAGGCACAGTTGGTGCGACAACTCGTCACTCGTGCATTAACACAGCACTGATTGTGACGAGGGAATACAAAGACAAGAGAAACTCAAATAGATGTTTACTGAAAAAAAAACAAAACAAAAACAGGTGTATATGACTCTTTAAAATTACAAAAGGTAAGTATGGAAGGCTATTTCACCAATGGACGGGTATAAGATCCCCTGAAAAACCTTTGGGACAACCCTAAGGCAGGGGACAGTCACGATGATTTTGGATCCTGTCGACACTTGTGAGTCAGCACCCGTTGCGACAACTCCGTCACCCGTTCAGTAAAGCAACAGCACATGATTGTGACGGGAGATACCAAAGGACAGAGGAAACAATAGATGTTAACTGAAAAAAACAAAAACAAAACAGTGATTGACTCTAAAATTAAAAGGTCAAAGTATGGAAGGCTGATTCACCAAGAAGGGTTGAAGATCCCCTGAAAAACTTTGGGCAAAACCTAAGGCGGGACAGTCACGATACTTGACCTGTCGACACTTGTGAGCAGGGCAGATGTGGGAGCAAACTCCGTCCCCGGCAGTCTAAGCACAAGGCACAATCGTGCAAACAACCTGTAGCTGTCAGTAAACACAGACATGGAGACGGGTGAGTCAACAGAAAAATTAGAGTAAACTAAAACAATACATAACACCAGTATGACAAAATAAAAAGGGTCAAGGATGGAAGGCTGGATTCACCAATGACGGGGTTAAGATCCCCCCTGAAAAACTTGGGACCACACCTTCAAGGCAGGACAGTCACGATTTACTTGACATTGTCGCGACACGTGAGCCGGCACAGTGTGGCGCAACTCCGTTCACCGTTGTCGTAACACAGCCCACATGTGTGACGGGCGATACAAAGACAGAGAAACAGAATAGATGTTAACTGAAAAAACCAAAACAAAACAGTTGATTGGAATCTAAAAATTAAAAGGTCAAGTATGGAAGGGCTGATTCACCAATGACGCGGTAAACCCCCTGAAAATTGTTGGAAAACCTAAGGCAGGGACAGTCACGTTACTTGCCTTGTCGACACTGTGAGCAGGCACAGTGTGCCGACCAACTCTTCCACACGTTGGCAGTAAACACAGCACATGATTTGTGACGGAGGATTAACAAAGACAGAGAAACTAATAGATGTTAACCTGAAAAAAAAAAAACAAAAAAACCAAAAACCGTGAAATATGACTCTTAAAATTAAAAGGTCAAGTATGAAGGCTGTTCACCAATGACGGGTACGATCCCCCTGAAAACTTGGGACAACTAAGGCAGGGACAGTCAAGATTACTTGACCTTGTCGACACTGTTGAGAGGCACAGTGTTGCGGACAATCTCTACCGTGCAGTAACACGCACATGTGTGTGGACCGGGAGATACAAAGACAGAAGGGAAAACTCAGATGTGAACTAGGGAAAAAACAAACAAAAACAAAACAGTGATATGACTTAATTAAAAGGTCAAGTATGGAAGGTGATTCAACCAATGACGGGTAAGATCCCCCTGAAAACTTTGGGGACAACTAAGGCAGGGGACAGTCAACGATTGACTTGACCTGTGTCGACCTGGAGATCAGGCAAAGTGTGCGCGACAACTCGTCACCCGTGGCCAGTAACACAGGCACATATGTTGGACGGAAGATACAAAGACAGAGAAAACACTAATAAATGTTAACTGAAAAAAAACAAAACAACAAACACTGGATATGACTTAAAAGTAAAAGGTCAAGTTGGAGGCTGATTCACCAATTGACGGGTAAGATCCCCTGAAAACTTTGGGACAACCTAAGGGCAGGGACAGTCACCGATTTACTGTGACCTTGTTCGCACCACTGTGGAGGCAGGCACAGGTGCGGACCAACTCCGTCACCTGCGCTATACACAGCACATAATGTGACGTGATACAAAACCGAACTGTAAGAACACAATAAGATGTTAGACATGAGAACAAAAAGAAGATACAATAACAAACTATACGATAATGCACTCTTAATTAAAAAGGGTCAAGTATGGGGAGGCCGATTCCACCAATGACGGGTACAGATCCCCCTGAAAACTTTGGGGACAACCTTAAGGCAGAGGGGAACAGTTTCAAGATTACTTTGACCTTGTCGACACTGTTGAGGCAGGGGCACATGTGCGGAACAAACTTCCGTCCCCCCACGTTGCAGTTAGTAGAGTAGTTAACCACCACAAGCACATGATTTTGTTTGACGGGAGAAGAGAAGCGAGGTGGCTATATGAATGGACCGGGATAGGTCGGGAGAGATAACAACGGTAGGGAGGAGGAGCGAATTACAAAAAAAGAGGAGGGGAAGAGGGGAAGAGAGATTACCAAAAGAAACAGAACCCAACTAAGGTGTTTAACTGAAAAAAAAACACAAAAACAAAAACCACAGTGACTTATGGGACCTAACTTTAAATTAAAAAGGTCAAGTATGGACGGCTGTGATTACCAATGGGACGGGTTAAGCCCCCCTGTGAAAACTTTGGGACAACTAAGGCAGGGAACCAGTCACGACTTACTTGACCTTGTCGGACCCCCACTGTGAGGAAGGCCACAGTGTGCGAAACAAACTCTGTTTCAACCGTTGCAGTAAAAACACAGCACATGATGTGACGGGAAATGAAGAAAGATACAAAGACAGAGAAGAAGCAAACAAAAACATAGATGGTGTTAACTGAATAAAAAAAAAAAAAAAAAAAAAAAACAAAACAAAAACAGTGATGAATGACTAAAATTTTAAAAGGTCAAAAATCTGGAGGCTGATTCACCAATGACGGGTAAGATCCCCCTGAAAAAAACTTTGGACCACCCAAGGGGCAGGGACAGGTCCCGATACTTTGAACCTTGTCGACACTGTGAGGCAGCACAGTGTTGCGACAACTCTGTCACCGTTGCAGGTTAGTTGTAGTAACACAAGCAAACATTTGATTATGTTACGGGAGATTACAAAGGGGACAGAGAAAACAAAATAGCTGTTTAACTCTTAAAAATAAAAAAAAAATCAAAAAAAAAAAACAAAACCAAAAACCAGTGATTTTTTTTTTTTTTTTTTGTTTTTTTTTTTTTTTATTTTTGTTTTATTCTTAATGAATTAAAAAAGTTTCAAAGTATGGAAAGGGCTCTGATTCCACCATGAACGGGTACAAGATGTCCCCCTGATAAAAAAAAAAACTTTGGGGACCAAAACCCTTTAAAGGCAGGACAGTTCAGGATTTATTACTTTGGGACCCTTGTGACCAACTTGGGGAAGCTAGGGCCAAGGCACAGGGTCGTACAAAAATCACTCTTGGTCCACACTGTTTACAATCAAGAAACCACGCACAATGTGCAAAAAAAAAACTCTGGCAAACGGGCAGTAGGTTACACACAGCCCAACCAAATGATGGAACGGGGGTGAGAGGATACAAAAAGGGACAGACGAAAAACCCACAAATAGATGGTAAAACTGAAAAAAAACCAAAACACACCAAAAACAGTGATTAGGGGGACTAAAATTAAAAGGGCAAAAAGTATGGGAAGTGGGCTGATTTTCACCCAAAGAACGGGTTGAAGAACTTTCCCCCTGAAACCTGGAACAACTTTGGGTGACAACCAAGGGCAGGGGGGGGCAGTTCAACGATTACTTGGGACCTTTTTGTCACAACTGTGAGCAAGGGGCACAAGTGTGCGTGGATCAAACTTTTCCGTCCATGTTTAGGTAAAACACCAGGCAACAATGTGGCAACAATAAACAAAACTCTGTCAACCGTGCAGTTCAACCGCACATTGTTTGTGACGGAGAGAGTACAAAAAGACAGAGAACACAAAAATAAAGAGTTAACTGAAAAAAAAACAAAAACAAACCAAAAAAACAGTATTTATGACTAAAATTAAAAAGGTCAAAAGTATGGACACGGGGGGGCTGCTTTTCCCCACCCATGAGGGTAACGTCCCCCTGAAAAAAACTTTGGGGAACCCAAACCTAAGGCAGGGACCCCACACCCGTCACGTTTTACTTGACCCTTTGTCGACCCCACTGTGGCATGTGCACAGTGTGCGACAAACAACCACTCCGTCACTGTGGCACGTAGGAGCAGGAAAAAGAGGACAAAAAACACAGGCAAGGGGGGTTGCACAAACGCGGGCACCGTGGCAAGTAAACCCCAACAAGCCAAACAGGGGGATGTGCCGGGAGGAGAGAGAGAACAAAGGACAGAAAAAAACCCAAAATCAGGATTGTGTTGTTATGGTGTAAAACGGAAAAAAACAAAAAACAAAACCCAGTGATATGGGGACCTTAAAATGTAACAAGGGGTCAAGGAGGAAGAAGGCTGGCTTTCAACCCTAATGAAACTGGGGGTAAGATCCCCCCTGAAAAAACCAATTTGGGGGCGGGGAACCCCAAAAAACCTAAGGGCCAGGGGACCCGTTCACATTACTGAACCTTGTCGGGGACCCACTTGTGAACGGCCGCAGGCCTCAGTGTGCGGGACCAACTCCGTCCCACCGTTTGCAGTAGTAGTACAACAACCCCCACAGCAACAGTTGGTGTGGACGGGAGATTAAAAGGATTACAAAAGACCAGGAACGAAAACAACTTCGGACTGTTAAACTTGTGAAAAAACAAAACCAACAAAAAAACACCAAAAAACAGTGATATTGGGACCTTAAAAAATTTAAAAAAGGTTCAGTATGGGAAGGGGCCTGTTCCACCCAAGACGGGGGTAAGAACTCCCCCTGAAAAACTTTGGGGAAACAAACCTAAGGGCGGTGGTACCAGTCACGATTTACTTGGCCTGTTTCGGGACCCACTGTTGGAGGCATTGCACAGTTGTGCGGGGACAACTCGTCCACCGTGCAGCAAAGTCAGTACAAATCGTAAAAAACACACAAGGCACATGATGTACGGGGGGAAGGATTCAAAAGGGACAGTAAAACCAAAATAGGATGTTAACCTAAAACAAAAAAAAAAAAAAAAACAAAACAAAAACACCACACGTGTGATATGACTAAAATTTAAAAACGGGGTCCAGTATGGAAGGCTGATTTTCACCAATTTGGCGGGGTAAGATTCCCCCCTGAACACTTGGACCAAAAAACTAAGGGCAGGGGGAACACAGTCCCACATTACTTGGACCTTTGTCGACAACTGTGAGCATGGCCCCACCAGTGTTGCCGGGGACAACTTTCCCGTCACTGTACAGGTTTACCACACAAGTCCACCTTGGATGTGTGACGGAGGAGATTACAAGACAGGAGACACAAAAGAAAATAACAAAAAAAAAAAAATTAGATGTTTAACTGACAAAAAAAACCAAACCCCAACAACACAGTTAGTGTATTTTATGGGGGGACTCTAAAAATTCCAAAAAGGGGTTCAAGTTATGGGAATGCTTGACTTTCATACCAAAAATGCACGGGTAAGGGGATTTCCCCCCTGAAACAAAACCTTTGGGGACACAAACTTAATAGGGGGCTAGGTGGACAGTTTTTCACGGATTTACTTGACCTTGCTCTGTCGTTAAGTCCACCTGTGAGCAGGCACAGTGTTGCGGGACACACACTCCGTCCCCCCCCCGTGCAGCGGTAACCACCGCACAGTGTGCAAACCAACTTCGTTGGATCACCGTTGCAGTTAACACACACAGCCCAACCATGATGTGACGGGATGGATACAAAACGGGACACGAGAAATCCACACAGTAGACTGTTTTACACTGAAAAAACAAAAAAAAACCAAGATACCCAATAACCACAAACCAAAACCCACACCACGTGAGTATTGGGGACTCTCAAACTCAATTTTCCAACCCCGTGTTTCAGTACGGGCGGTTGATGGAGAGGGCTGATTCCACCCCTTGACGTGGTCAGACTCCCCCCTGAACCCAACTTTTGGGTACCCAAAACCACCTTGTAAGCTGTCAGGGGGGGAGGGGGGGGGGGGGGCCACGTTCCGACTTTACTTGGACCTGTGGTGTCGTACACTGTGGAGCAAAGCCAGGCACCGCTTGCGGGGGGGGACAAACTTCCGTCACTGTCTAGTTACCCACAGCACAAGTTGCACCCAAGTACCCACACCTCTGTCCCCCCGTGCCGTAGCGTAAACCCACAGCACCTGCTGTGCCGCGGGCGGCGTTACAAAAAGGACCGCGAACGACACATACGCGGTGCGCGTTCCACCCTGGAAGGTCAAGTATGGAAGCTGCTTCACCAATGACGGGTAAGATCCCCCTGAAAACTTTGGGACAACCTAAGCAGGGACAGTACGATTACTTGATCATGTCGACACTGTGAGCAGGCACAGTGCGCGACAACTCCGTCACCGTGCAGTAACACAGCACATGTTGTGACAGGAGATACAAGACAGAGAAACAAATAGATGTTAACTGAAAAAAAACAAACAAAACAGTGATATGACTCTAAAATTAAAAGGTCAAGTGGAAGGCTGATTCACCATGACGGGTTAAGATTCCCCTGAAAACTTGGGACAACCTAAGGCAGGGCAGTCACGATTACTTGTCGTGTCGACCACTGTGAGCAGGCACAGTGCGCGACAACTCCGTCACCGTGCGTAACAACAGCACATGTTGTGACAAGATACAAAGACAGAGAAACAATAGATGTTAACTGAAAAAAACAAAAACAAAACAGTGATATGACTCTAAAATTAAAAGGTCAAGTATGGAAGGCTGATTCACCAATGACGGGTAAGATCCCCTGAAAACTTTGGGCACCTGAAGGCAGGGACAGTCACGATTACTTGATATGTCGACACTGTGAGCAGGACACAGTGCGACAACTCCGTCACCGTGCAGTAACACAGCACATGTTGTGGACGGAAGATACAAGACAGAGAAAAAATAGATGTTAACTGAAAAAAAACAAAACAAAACAGTGATATGACTCTAAAATTAAAAGGTCAAGTATGGAAGGCTGATTCACCATGACGGGTAAGATCCCCCTGAAAACTTTGGGCAACCTAAGGCAGGGACAGTCACGATTACTTGACCTTGTCGACACTGTGAGCAGGCACAGTGCGCGACAACTCCGTCACCGTGCAGTAACACCAGCACATGTTGTAACGGAAGAAACAAAAGAAAGAGAAACAAATAGATGTTAACTGAAAAAAACAAAACAAAACAGTGATATGACTCTAATAAAAGGTCAAGTATGGAAGGCTGATTCACCAATGACGGGTAAGATCCCCCTGAAAACTTTGGGACAACCTAAGGCAGGGACAGTCACGATTATGATCATTGTCGAACTGTGAGCAGGCACAGTGCGCGACAACTCCGTCACCTGCATAACACAGCACATGTTGTGGACGGAGATACAAAGACAGAGAAACAAATAGATGTTAACTGAAAAAACAAAACAAACGTGATATGACTCTAAAATTAAAAGGTCAAGTATGGAAGGCTGTTCACCAATGACGGGTAAGATCCCCCTGAAAACTTTGGGACAACCTAAGGCAGGGACAGTCACGATTACTGACCTTGTCGACACTGTGAGCAGGCACAGTGCGGGACAACTCCTCACCGTGCAGTAACACGCACATGTTGTACGGAAGATACAGACAGAGAAACAAATAGATGTTAACTGAAAAAAAAAAAACAAAACAGTGATATGACTCTAAAATTAAAAGGTCAAGTATGGAAGGCTGATTCACCAATGACGGGTAAGATCCCCTGAAAACTTTGGGAACCTAAGGCAGGGACAGTCACGATTACTTGATCATGTCGACACTGTGAGCAGGCACAGTGTGCGACAACTCTGTCACCGTGCAGTAACACAGCACATGATGTGACGGGAGATACAAAGACAGAGAAACAAATAGATGTTAACTGAAAAAAACAAAAAAAACAAAACAGTGATATGACTAAAATAAAAGGTCAAGTATGGAAGGCTGATTCACCAATGACGGGTAAGATCCCCCTGAAAATTGGACAACCAAGGCAGGGACAGTCACGATTACTTGACCTTGTCGACACTGTGGCAGGCACAGTGCGCGACAACTCCGTCACCGTGCAGTAACACAGCACATGTTGTGACGGAAGATACAAAGACAGAGAAACAAATAGATGTTAACTGAAAAAAACAAAACAAAACAGTGATATGACTCTAAAATTAAAAGGTCAAGTATGGAAGGCTGATTCACCAATGACGGGTAAGACCCCCTGAAAAACTTTGGGACAACCTAAGGCAGGGACAGTCACGATTACTTGATCACGTCAACACTGTGAGCAGGCACAGTGCGCGACAACTCCGTCACTGTGCAATAACACAGCACATGTTGTGACAGGAGATACAAAGACAGAGAAACAAATAGATGTTAACTGAAAAAAAACAAAACAGTGATATGACTCTAAAATTAAAAGGTCAAGTATGGAAGGCTGCTTCACCATGAAGGGTAGATCCCCCTGAAAAACTTTGGGACAACCTAAGGCAGGGACAGTCACGATTACTTGACCTTGTCGACACTGTGAGCAGGCACAGTGCGCGACAACTCCGTCACCGTGCAGTAACACAGCACATGTTGTGACGGAAGATTCAAACGACAGAAACAAATAGATGTTAACTGAAAAAAAACAAAACAAAACAGTGATATGACTCTAAATTAAAAGGTCAAGTATGGAAGGCTGATTCACCCAATGAGGGTAAGATCCCCCTGAAAAGTTTGGGACAACCTAAGGCAGGGACAGTCACGATTACTTGCTCATGTCGACACTGTGGCAGGCACAGTGCGCGACCACTCCGTCCACCGTGCAGTAACACAGCACATGTTGTGACAGGAGATACAAAGACAAAGAAACAAATAGATGTTAACTGAAAAAAAAACAAACAAACAGTGATATGACTCTAAAATTAAAAGGTCAAGTATGGAAGGCTGATTCACCAATGACGGGTAAGATCCCCCTGAAAACTTTGGGACAACCTAAGGCAGGGACAGTCACGATTACTTGACCTTGTCGACACTGTGAGCGGCACAGTGCGCGACCACTCCGTCACCGTGCAGTAACACAGCACAGTTGTGAGGAGATACAAAGACAGAGAACAAATAGATGTTAACTGAAAAAAAAACAAAACAAAACAGTGATATGACTCTAAAATTAAAAGGTCAAGTATGGAAGGCTGATTCACAATGCGGGTAAGATCCCCCTGAAAACTTTGGGACAACCTAAGGCAAGGACAGTCACGATTACTTGACCTTGTCGACACTGTGAGCAGGCACGTGCGCGACAACTCCGTCACCATGCAGTAACACAGCACACATGTTGTGACGGAGATACAAAGACAGAGAAACAAATAGATGTTAACTGAAAAAAAAAAAACAAAAACAGTGATATGACTCTAAAATTAAAAGGTCAAGTATGGAAGGCTGATTCCACAATGACGGGTAAGATCCCCCTGAAAACTTTGGGACAACCTAAGGCAGGGACAGTCCCGATTACTTGCACCTTGTCGACACTGTGAGCAGGCCACAGTGCGCGACAACTCCGTCCACCGTGCGTAACACAGCACATGTTGTGGCAGGAGATCAAAGACAGAGAAAACAAATAGATTGTTACTGAAAAAAACAACAAACAAAACAGTGATATGACTCTAAAATTAAAGGTCAAGTATGGAGCTGATTCACCATGACGGGTAAGATCCCCCTGAAACTTTGGGACAACCTAAGGCAGGGACAGTCACGATTACTTGACCTTGTCGACACTGTGAGCAGGCACAGTGCGCGACAACTCCGTCACCGTGCAGTAACACAGCACATGTTGTTACGGAAGATACAAAGACAGAGAACACATAGATGTTAACTGAAAAAAACAAAACAAAACAGTGATATGACTCTAAAATTAAAAGGTCAAGTATGGAAGGCTGATTCACCAATGACGGGTAAGATCCCCCTGAAAAACTTTGGGACAACCTAAGGCAGGACAGTCACGATTACTTGATATGTCGACACTGTGAGCAGGCACAGTGCGCGACAACTCCGTCACCGTGCAGTAACACAGCACATGTTGTGACGGGAGATACAAAGACAAAGAACAAATAGATGTTAACTGAAAAAAACAAAACAAAACAGTGTATGACTCTAAAATTAAAAGGTCAAGTATTGGAAGGCTGATTCACCCATGACGGGTAAGATCCCCCTGAAAACTTTGGGACAACCTAAGGCAGGGACAGTCACGATTACTTGACCTTGTCGACACTGTGAGCAGGCACAGTTCCGACAACTCCGTCACCGTGCAGTAACACAGCACATGTTGTGACAGGAGATACAAAGACAGAGAAACAAATAGTGTTAACTCAAAAAAACAAAACAAAACGTGATATGACTCTAAATTAAAGGTCAAGTATGGAAGGCTGATTCACCAATGACGGGTAAGATCCCCTGAAAACTTTGGGACAACCTAAGGCAGGGACAGTCACGATTACTTGACCTTGTCGACACTGTGAGCAGGCACAGTGCGCGACAACTCCGTCACCGTGCATTAACACAGCACATGTTGTGACGGAAGATACAAAGACAGAGAAACAAATAGATGTTAACTGAAAAAAACAAAAACAAAAACAGTGATATGACTCTAAAATTAAAGGTCAAGTATGGAAGGCTGATTCACCAATGACGGTAAGATCCCCCTGAAAACTTTGGGACAACCTAAGGCAGGGACAGTCACGATTACTTGCATCTTGTCGACACTGTGAGCAGGCACAGTGGCGACAACTCTGTCACCGTGCAGTAACACAGCACATGTTTGGACAGGAATACAAAGACAGAGAAACAAATAGAGTTTAACTGAAAAAAAAAAAAAAAAAAAACAGTGATATGACTCTAAAATTAAAAGGTCAAGTATGGAAGGCTGATTCACCAATGACGGGTAAGATCCCCTGAAAACTTTGGGACAACCTAAGGCAGGGACAGTCACGATTACTTGACCTTGTCGACACTGTGAGCAGGCACAGTGCGCGGCAAACTCTGTCACTGTACAGTAACACAGCACAATGTGCACAATCCATCCCATGCCGTAAACACAGCAAGGAGACATGAGCATACTCGATGCTCAATAGGTAGGTAGTTGGGTTGTTGGAAAATCACTTGTGATGTAACCTAACCAACTGAAGCAAACAAAACAGACAATGCTGTAACGGTGCGATAACAGGACACGACATAGGAGGACTAAACAAGAAATCCTGGTCTACAGTACAGATCAGTTAACTCAGTTTAACTGAGGCAAATAGAGTCATATCACTAAACTTCTCAATCACTCATTAGAAAGGGTCAAGTATGGAAGGCTGCTTCACCAATGACGGGTAAGATCCCCCTGAAAACTTTGGGACAACCTAAGGCAGGGACAGTACGATTACTTGACCTTGTCGACACTGTGAGCAGGCACAGTGCGCGACCATCCGTCACTGTACAGTAACACGAGGCATATCACTCAATTTTGTTTTTTCATCAGTTCGTCATTTTACACGAGGACATTGTAAGTGCAGCCTCCTCTTACTCTGACCTCGTCCTCGCTGAATGGCTTCACTTACAGAAACTCCTGCTCCACCATGTGTGAGCTTTGAAAAGCAGCCGACATTTGGGAGCTTCTTTTTCTGGTTTGCTCTGTTTTTCCTTCCCCTTTCCCCTCTTTTTTAAGTCTTCTGTTTTCTCGTTCATTTTCTCCTCCCTCTGCTAGCTTTCTGACTCATTTGCCCTTGCGTCTCTTCTTCTGCCTTTTTCCTCTCTCACACTGACTCTTGTTTCACGCCTGGACAGCAGACTGTTTCTCCTCCTGATCATCCACCTTCCCTTATCAGTCTATCGTACAGGGGTGGACCAGTAGAAAGTAGCAAGAAGAATTGCTACTTTCTGCTGGTCCACTCCTTTAACAGACCGGTTTTCTTCATCTTCATAGTGTTCTCTTATTCCTCATTCTTTGCTGTTCTTCCTTCATCATAGCCCACTCCTGCCTTCACTTTGTAGTTCTGGACAATGGACACGACCATCTTCATTGTCTCTTCCAGGTTATTTTCTTTCTCCTCATTACCTGGGTTGTGCACCGTGCAGGTGTGTCAGTCCTTGGTTTGGGTATCATTGTTACATCCACATCTGTGCTGCCCTGTTGTCTCCTCCCCTCCTTGTGTTTCTCCCTCCCTCCTAGGGGCGGGTCCCTGACACAGGCAGCTGCTGCAGCACACACCTGAGGCTCATCTTCAATTAACCTCCTGCTGAAATACAGCGGTTCTCCATGCACTCTTCGCCAGATCTAGCCACAATGGACCACGCGGACGCTGATGCTCTTCAGCACACCGTTACCAGCCAAGCTTACACATGTGAACAAAATTGTTGGTACTCACAATGTTTTATTCCTTCCTTCCTTTTATAGCTCCTTCCTTTTGTTGTTTTTTTCCCGTCCTTTCTTTCTTCCCTCGTTTTTAAATAAATAAAGAAGGTAACAGCATCATTACTGTCATTATCTCTACATTCAGTTCAATAAGGCATTTCAATAAAATGACAAAAAAAGGATGTAAGCATCAGTCACCTTCCATTTTAGTTAATGCAGGCATTTATTGAAGTCTCATTGATCCACAAATACCTGAATAGCTGAAGAAGTCTGTTAAAGTATCTGTTGAAGTGAGTGACACGACAAATTTTGCTACGTTTCTAGCTATAAACGATTTCTGTAGCTTGACATTTGCGGCTACAATCGCAGTTTACAAATTTATTTTTAGACAAATGTTCCTCTCCCTCTCCACTCTGGTGATGACACCACTCACTCTCGAAAATTCTTGCAATACACACCCATTCATTTTTTCCGGCGTGGTTTTTGGCGATTTTTGGCAAAACCGTTTGCCGAAACTCTTAGAAAAGTCATAGCACGCCGATCCCAGCTGAGCCACACGTTTTGATACCTGTTTTGTGTGTGTGCGACAAAAACTCTGGGAGGAGAAGCAAACCAAAAAAACGGCGTAACAATAATACTCGGAAGAAGCGTGGTGGATAGTGTGCGCTTTCAGGCACACTCAATGACAGGACTAGTAGACACACCAGGACCAAGCTCTGCCACAAGCTTTAAAACGTATCAATCTGTTATCTGCTCGTTATCTAGCTTTCATCTAATATTGTTGCTAATTCACACCTTTTTTGAACCTTTAAGCTTCACACTGAACTTTCAGCTGTAATCACATGGTCTTCATCAGCAGGTTGGATTTAACATTTGAGCTCAGTTGCTGTGATTAATCATTAATTACTGTTTCACTGTTTCAAAATGCTGGTACAAATTCTTACTTCTGTAGAATTTTAAATGTTATGCTAAAGATGTAAAACAAAAAAATACACACACACACACACACATATATGTGTATATGTATGTATGTGTATATATATACACACACACACACACACATTATATATGTATGTGTGTGTATATACATACATGTTTACATGTCCCTCGTGTGTGTGTGTGTGTCCAATAAAGTGACTGTGTCTGTTTCTTTAAGTCCTGACACTCACAGGTGTAGTCGCAGGTGTAGTCCCGCTCCTGCACTCACCTGGTCCGGGCTCCTGCTCGTTCAGCTCGATCACTTCAATGATCTCTTCGTCTCCGTGCAGCTCGAGCTCCTCCGCGCCGTCCATGCTGTTAGCAGCCGTTAGCAGCCAGAAGCTAAACTACCTCAAAGTAACGAGTAACGACGCTACCTCACCGCGGAGTCCTCCACGTGGATACAGGCTGCAGCCTGCCTCGCGGACAGTCGTTAGTGTCGCGTGCGTGTTTAATTAATCAGAGTTTAAACGTCACGTGAAACTCCGACATGTTTCTGTCACGCTGCTGCGGCTGGAGGAGGCGCGTGGTGATGACGCGTGAAGAAGAAGGAGGAGTCACGTGGTTGTTGTTTACGTCCGTGTCCACAAGATGGCGGCGCTGCCCAGACAAGCTAACGGTCCATTTTCTGAGCTTCGTTTTATCTTTTATCTTGTTTCCATCCGTGTTTAATCACCTTAAAATAAGATTATTTCAGTTTTTGAGTCTTTTTATATCGACAGACGGGGCGGGTCCTCTTTCACAGAGGCCGCCATATTGAAACACCGAGTTTATACGGTAGCCCAGAGCAGACAAACGGAACAAGATGAA